>NC_054471.1:99235413-99250413 GCF_017639515.1 Carcharodon carcharias
CGAAGTTCACACACACACACACACACAAACACTGACAAAGTTCAAACACACACACACACAAACACTGGCAAAGTTCACACACCCACACACACAGACAAACACTGCCAAAGTTCACACACACAAACACACATTCACCCACACACACACACTGCCAAAGTTCACACAAACACACACACACACACACTGCCAAAGTTCACACAAACACACACACACACACACATGCTCAAAAGTTGACACACACACACACACTCCAAAGTTCACACACACACACTCAAAAGTTCACACACACACACACACACACAAGTTGACATATACACACACACAAAAGTGGACATGTACACACACACACACGCAAGTTGACATATACACACACACACACAAGTTGACATATACACACACACACACACATTGACATGCACACACACACACACATGTTGACATATACACACACACACACAAGTTGACATATATACACACACACAGACACACAAGTTGACATATACACACACACACACCCACACGTTGACATATACACACACCCACACACACGCACACGTTGACATATACACACACACACACACACGTTGACATATACACACACACACAAGTTGACATATACACACACAAGCTCAAAAGTTGACGTATACACACACGGTCAAACGTTGAAGTATACACACACACACACACACACACACACACATGCTCAAAAGCTAACACACACACGCTCAAAAATTGACACACATGCTCAAAAGTTGACACACACACATACACATGCTCAAAAGTTGACATGCACATACACACACATGCTCAAACGTTGACACACACAGACGCTCAAAAGCTAACATATAAACACACGCTCAAAAATTGACACACACACACACTCAAAAATTGACACACTTACACAAACACGCTCAAAAATTGACACACACACACACACGCTCAAAAGTTGACATACACATGCTCAAAAGTTGACACACACAAACACACGCTCAAAAGTTCACACACACACACTCAAAAATTCACACACACACACACAAGTTGACATATACACACACACACAAGTTGACATATAAACACACAGACACACACACAAGTTGACACACACACATACAAGTTAACATATACACAAACACAAACACTGCCAAAGTTCACACACACACACACTTACACAAACAGTGTCAAAGTGCATACACAAAAGCACACACACACAAACACTGCCAAAGTTCACACACACACTCACAAACACACACACAAACAGTGCAAAAGTTCACACACACACACACACACAGTGCCAAAGTTTACACACACACACACAAACACTGCCAAAGTTCACACACACACCCACAAACGCTGCCAAAGTTCACACACACACACACACACACACAAACACTGCCAAAGTTCACACACACGCACACACACACACAAACACTGCCAAGTTCACACACACACACAGACACACACACAAACACTGCCAAAATCCACCCACCCACACATACTGACAAAGTTCACACACACACAAAAAATGCCAAATTTCACACAGACATATACACACACACACACACACACACACACACACACAAGCACTCCCAAAGATAACACACACACACACAAACACTGCCAAAGTTCACACACACACACACACACACTCCCAAAGTTCACTCACACACACACAAACACTGCCAAAGTTCACACAAACACAAACTGCCACAGTTCACACACACACTGCCAAAGGTCACTCACACACACACAAACACTGCCAAAGTTCACCCACACACACACAAACACTGCCAAAGTTCACACACACACAAATAACTACTGCCAAAGTTCACACACACACTGCCAAAGTTCACGAACACGCACACACAAACATTGCCAAAGTTCACACACACACACACACACACACACACACACACTCACAAACACACACATACAAACACTGCCAAAGTTCAAACACACACCAACACACACACAAACACTGCCAAAGTTCACACACACAAACACTGCCAAAGTTCACACACACACACACACATACACACACAAACACTGCCAAGTTCACCCACACACACACAGACGCACAAACACTGCCAAAGTTCACACACACACACATACACAAACACTGCCGAAGTTCACACACACACACACACACACAAACACTGACAAAGTTCAAACACACACACACACAAACACTGGCAAAGTTCACACACCCACACACACAGACAAACACTGCCAAAGTTCACACACACAAACACACATTCACCCACACACACACACTGCCAAAGTTCACACAAACACACACACACACACACTGCCAAAGTTTACACACACACACATACAAACACAAACACTGCCAAGATCACACACACACACAAACACTGCCAAAGTTCACACACACATACACAAACACTGCCAAAGTTCACTCAAACACACACACAAACACTGACAAAGTTCAGACACACACACACACAAACACTGCCAAAGTTCACACGCACACACAGGCACTGCCAAAGTTCACACACACACACACACACACAAACACTGACAAAGTTCACTCAGACACACACAAACACTGCCAATGTTCACACACACACACTGCCAAAGGTCTCACACACACACACACAAACACATACACAAACACTGCCAAATTTCACCAACACACACACAAACACTCACTGCCAAAGTTCACACACACACACACACAAATACTGCCGAAGTTCACACAAACACTGCCAAAGTTCACGCACACACACATACAAACACTGCTGATGTTCACACACACACAAACAAACACTGCCAAAGTTCAGACAAACACACAAACACTGCCAAAGTTCTCTCTCTCTCACACACACACACACACACTGCCAAAGTTCACACACACACATTGCCGAAGTTCACACACACACACACACACACGCACTGCCAAAGTTCACACACACACACAAACACTGCCAACGTTCATACAGACACAAACACACAAACACTGCCAAAGTTCATACACACATACACACACCAACACACTCTGCAAAAATTCACACACACACACAAACACTGCCAAAGTTCACATACACAGACATACAAACACTGCCAAAGTTCATACACACACGCACACACACACAAACACTGCCAAAGTTCACACACACACACACACACAAACACACACACAAACACTGCCAAAGGTCACACAAACACAAACACTGCCAAAGTTCACACACACACACAAACACTGCCAAAGTTCACACACACACAGCCAATGTTCACACACACACAGACAAATTTCACACACGCACACAAACACTGCCAAAGTTCACACACACACAAACTGCCACAGTTCACACACACACTGCCAAAGTTCACTCACACACACACAAACTGCTCAAGTTCACTCACACACACACAAACACTGCCAAAGTTCACCCAAACACACACAAACATTGCCAAAGTTCACACACACACACACACAAACACTGCCACAGTTCACACACACACGCACACACACACAAACACTGCCAAAGTTCACACACACACACACTGCCAAAGTTCACACACACACAGCCAATGTTCACACACACACAGACAAATTTCACACACGCACACAAACACTGCCAAAGTTCACACACACACAAACTGCCACAGTTCACACACACACTGCCAAAGTTCACTCACACACACACACACGGCCAAAGTTCACTCACACACACACAAACACTACCAAAGTTCACCCACACACACACAAACACTGCCAAAGTTCACACACACACAAACAATGCTAAGGTTCACACACACACACACACATACACACACAAACACTGCCAAGTTCACCCACACACACACAGACGCACAAACACTGCCAAAGTTCACACAGACACACACATACAAAAATACTGCCGAAGTTCACACACACACACACAAACACTGACAAAGTTCAAACACACACACAAACACTGACAAAGTTCACACAGCCACACACACACAGAAAAACATTGCCAAAGTTCACACACACAAACACACATTCACGCACACACACACACTGCCAAAGTTCACACACACACACAAACACTGCCAAAGTTTACACACACACACACACATACAAACACAAACACTGCCAAGATCACACACACACACACACAAACACTGCCAAAGTTCAAACACACACATACACAAACACTGCCAAAGTTCACTCAAACACACACACAAACACTGACAAAGTTCAGACACACACACACACGCAAACACTGCCAAAGTTCACACGCACACACAGACAATGCCAAAGATCACACACACATACACACACACACACACAGACACATACACAAACACTGCCAAATTTCACACACACACACACACACACACACAAACACTGACAAAGTTCACACACACACACACAAACACTGCCAATGTTCACACACACACACACACACACACTGCCAAAGTTCACACACACACATAAACACACACACATACACAAACACTGCCAAATTTCACCAACACACACACAAACACTGCCAAAGTTCACACACACACACACACAAATACTGCCGAAGTTCACACAAACACTGCCAAAGTTCACGCACACACACATACAAACACTGCTGAAGTTCACACACACACAAACAAACACTGCCAAAGTTCAGACAAACGCACAAACACTGCCAAAGTTCTCTCTCTCTCATACACACACACACTGCCAAAGTTCACACACACACACACACATTGCCGAAGTTCACACACACACACACACAAACACACTCTGCAAAAATTCACACACACACACAAACACTGCCAAAGTTCACATACACAGACACACAAACACTGCCAAAGTTCATACACACACGCACACACCCAAACACAAACACTGCCAAAGTTAACACACACACACAAACACACACACAAACACTGCCAAAGTTCACACAAACACAAACACTGCCAAAGTTCACACACACACACAAACACTGCCAAAGTTCACACACACACGCACACAAACACTGCCAAAGCTCACACACACACACTGCCAAAGTTCACACACACACAGCCAATGTTCACACACACACACAAACACATGCACAAACACTTCGAAATTTCACACACACACACACACAAACATTGCCAATGTTCACACACACGCACACACACACTGCCAAAGTTCACACACACACACACACACACACACATACACAAACACTGCCAAAGTTCACACACACAATCACTGCCAAAGTTCACACACACACACACACAAATACTGCCGAAGTTCACACAAACACTGCCAAAGTTCACGCACACACACATACAAACACTGCTGATGTTCACACACACACAAACAAACACTGCCAAAGTTCAGACAAACACACAAACACTGCCAAAGTTCTCTCTCTCACACACACACACACACACACACTGCCAAAGTTCACACACACACACACACATTGCCGAAGTTCACACACACACACGCACTGCCAAAGTTCACACACACACAAACACTGCCAAAGTTCATACACACACGCACACACACACACAAACACTGCCAAAGTTCACACACACAAACACACACACAAACACTGCCAAAGTTCACACACACACAAACACTGCCAAAGTTCACACACACAAACACTGCCAAAGTTCACACACACACGCACACGCACACAAACACTGCCAAAGTTCACACACACACAAACACACAAATACTGCCAAAGTTGACATACACACACACACTGCCAAAGTTCACACACACACACACAGACAGACACACAAACACTGCCAAAGTTCACACACAAACACACACACACACTGACAAAGTTCACACACACACACACACACACAAACACTGGCAAAGTTCACACACACACACAAATACACACACACAAACACTGCAAAAGTTCACAAACACACACACACACTCACACACACACACACACACTGACAAAGTTCAGACAGACACACACACAAACAGTGCCAAAGGTCACACACACACAAACACTGCCAAAGGTCACACACACACAAACACTGCCAAAGTTCACACACACACACAAACACTGCCAAAGTTCACACACACACGCACACACACACAAACACTGCCAAAGTTCACACACACACACACACGCACACACACAAACACTGCCAAAGTTGACACACACACACACACTGCCAAAGATCACACACACAGACACACACACACACACACAGACAGACACACAAACACTGCCAATGTTCACACACACACACACACACACTCACACACACACACACACTGACAAAGTTCACACACACACATACACAAACACTGCCAAATTTCACACACACACACACACACACACAAAAACTGACAAAGTTCACACACCCACACACACAGACAAATACTGCCAAAGTTCACACACACAAACACACATTCACCCACACACACACACTGCCAAAGTTCACACACACACACAAACACTGCCAAAGTTTACACACACACACACATACAAACACAAACACTGCCAAGATCACACACACACACACACACAAACACTGCCAAAGTTCACACACACACATACACAAACACTGCCAAAGTTCACTCAAACACACACACAAACACTGACAAAGTTCAGACACACACACACAAACACTGCCAAAGTTCACACGCACACACAGACAATGCCAAAGTTCACACAAAAACATACACAAACACACACACATACACAAACACTGCCAAATTTCACCAACACACACATACACAAACACTGCCAAATTTCACACACACACACACACCTAAACACTGACAAAGTTCACACACACATACACAAACACTGCCAAATTTCACCAACACACACACAAACACTGCCAAAGTTCACACACACAAACAATCACTGCCAAAGTTCACACACACACACACACAAATACTGCCGAAGTTCACACAAACACTGCCAAAGTTCACGCACACACACATAGAAACACTGCTGAAGTTCACACACACACAAACAAGCACTGCCAAAGTTCAGACAAACACACAAACACTGCCAAAGTTCTCTCTCTCACACACACACACACACACTGCTAAAGTTCACACACACACACACACATTGCCGAAGTTCACACACACACACACACACACACACGCACTGCCAAAGTTCACACACACACACAAACACTGCCAAAGTTCATACACACATACACACACCAACACACTCTGCAAAAATTCACACACACACACAAACACTGCCAAAGTTCACATACACAGACACACAAACACTGCCAAACTTCATACACACACGCACACACACACACACAAACACTGCCAAAGTTAACACACACACACAAACACACACACAAACACTGCCAAAGTTCACACAAACACAAACACTGCCAAAGTTCACACACACACACAAACACTGCCAAAGTTCACACACACACGCACACAAACACTGCCAAAGCTCACACACACACACTGCCAAAGTTCACACACACACAGCCAATGTTCACACACACACACACACACATACACAAACACTGCGAAATTTCACACACACACACACACAAACATTGCCAATGTTCACACACACACACACACACACTGCCAAAGTTCACACACACGCACACACACACACACACACACATACACAAACACTGCCAAATTTCACCAACACACACACAAACACTGCCAAAGTTCACACACACAAACAATCACTGCCACAGTTCACACACACACACACACACAAATACTGCCGAAGTTCACACAAACACTGCCAAAGTTCACGCACACACACATACAAACACTGCTGATGTTCACACACACACAAACAAACACTGCCAAAGTTCAGACAAACACACAAACACTGCCAAAGTTCTCTCTCTCACACACACACACACACACACACTGCCAAAGTTCACACACACACACACACATTGCCGAAGTTCACACACACACACACGCACTGCCAAAGTTCACACACACACAAACACTGGCAAAGTTCATACAGACACAAACACACAAACACTGCCAAAGTTCATACACACACACAAACCAACACACTCTGCAAAAATTCACACACACACACAAACACTGCCAAAGTTAACATACACAGACACACAAACACTGCCAAAGTTCATACACACACGCACACACACACACAAACACTGCCAAAGTTCACACACACACACACAAACACACACACAAACACTGCCAAAGTTCACACACACACAAACACTGCCAAAGTTCACACACACACACAAACACTGCCAAAGTTCACACACACACGCACACGCACACAAACACTGCCAAAGTTCACACACACACACACACACACAAATACTGCCAAAGTTGACACACACACACACACTGCCAAAGTTCACACACACACACACAGACAGACACACAAACACTGCCAAAGTTCACACACAAACACACACACACACTGACAAAGTTCACACACACACACACACACATCAACACTGGCAAAGTTCACACACACACACACAAATACACACACAGAAACACTGCAAAAGTTCACAAACACACACACACACTCACACACACACACACACACACACACTGACAAAGTTCAGACAGACACACACACAAACAGTGCCAAAGGTCACACACACACAAACACTGCCAAAGGTCACACACACACAAACACTGCCAAAGTTCACACACACACACAAACACTGCCAAAGTTCACACACACATGCACACACACACAAGCACTGCCAAAGTTTACACACACACACACACGCACACACACAAAAACTGCCAAAGTTGACACACACACACACACACTGCCAAAGTTCACACACACACACACACACACAGACACACAAACACTGCCAAAGTTCTCACACACACACACACACACACTCACACACACACAGACACTGACAAAGTTCACACGCACACATACACAAACACTGCCAAATTTCACACACACACACACACACACACAAACACTGACAAAGTTCACACACCCACACACACAGACAAATACTGCCAAAGTTCACACACACAACACATATTCACCCACACACACACACTGCCAAAGTTCACACACACACACAAACACTGCCAAAGTTTACACACACACACACATACAAACACAAACACTGCCAAGATCACACACACACACACACAAACACTGCCAAAGTTCACTCAAACACACACACAAACACTGACAAAGTTCAGACACACACACACAAACACTGCCAAAGTTCACACGCACACACAGACAATGCCAAAGTTCACACACACACATACACACACACACACACACATACACAAACACTGCCAAATTTCACACACACACACATACACAAACACTGCCAAATTTCACACACACACACACACACCTAAACACTGACAAAGTTCACACACACACACACAAACACTGCCAATGTTCACGCACACACACACACACACACACACTGCCAAAGTTCACACACACACATAAACACACACACATACACAAACACTGCCAAATTTCACCAACACACACACAAACACTGCCAAAGTTCACACACACACAAATACTGCCGAAGTTCACACAAACACTGCCAAAGCTCACGCACACACACATACAAACACTGCTGAAGTTCACACACACACAAACAAGCACTGCCAAAGTTCAGACAAACACACAAACACTGCCAAAGTTCTCTCTCTCACACACACACACACACTGCCAAAGTTCACACACACACACACACATTGCCGAAGTTCACACACACACACACACACACACACGCACTGCCAAAGTTCACACACACACACAAACACTGCCAAGGTTCATACAGACATACACACACCAACACACTCTGCAAAAATTCACACACACACACAAACACTGCCAAAGTTCACATACACAGACACACAAACACTGCCAAACTTCATACACACACGCACACACACACACACAAACACTGCCAAAGTTAACACACACACACAAACACACACACAAACACTGCCAAAGTTCACACAAACACAAACACTGCCAAAGTTCACACACACACACAAACACTGCCAAAGTTCACACACACACGCACAAAAACACTGCCAAAGCTCACACACACACACACTGCCAAAGTTCACACACACACAGCCAATGTTCACACACACACACACATACACAAACACTGCGAAATTTCACACACACACACAAACATTGCCAATGTTCACACACACACACACACACTGCCAAAGTTCACACACACACACACACACACACACACACACATACACAAACACTGCCAAATTTCACCAACACACACAAACACTGCCAAAGTTCACACACACAAACAATCACTGCCAAAGTTCACACACACACACACACACTGCCAAAGTTTACACACACACACACATACAAACACAAACACTGCCAAGATCACACACACACACACACAAACACTGCCAAAGTTCACTCAAACACACACACAAACACTGACAAAGTTCAGACACACACACACAAACACTGCCAAAGTTCACACGCACACACAGACAATGCCAAAGTTCACACACACACATACACACACACACACACACACATACACAAACACTGCCAAATTTCACACACACACACATACACAAACACTGCCAAATTTCACACACACACACACACACACACCTAAACACTGACAAAGTTCACACACACACACACAAACACTGCCAATGTTCACGCACACACACACACACACACACACTGCCAAAGTTCACACACACACATAAACACACACACATACACAAACACTGCCAAATTTCACCAACACACACACAAACACTGCCAAAGTTCACACACACAAACAATCACTGCCAAAGTTCACACACACACACACACAAATACTGCCGAAGTTCACACAAACACTGCCAAAGCTCACGCACACACACATACAAACACTGCTGAAGTTCACACACACACAAACAAGCACTGCCAAAGTTCAGACAAACACACAAACACTGCCAAAGTTCTCTCTCTCACACACACACACACACTGCCAAAGTTCACACACACACACACACATTGCCGAAGTTCACACAAACACACACACACACACACACACACGCACTGCCAAAGTTCACACACACACACAAACACTGCCAAAGTTCATACACACATACACACACCAACACACTCTGCAGAAATTCACACACACACACAAACACTGCCAAAGTTCACATACACAGACACACAAATACTGCCAAACTTCATACACACACGCACACACACACACACAAACACTGCCAAAGTTAACACACACACACAAACACACACACAAACACTGCCAAAGTTCACACAAACACAAACACTGCCAAAGTTCACACACACACACAAACACTGCCAAAGTTCACACACACACGCACAAAAACACTGCCAAAGCTCACACACACACACACTGCCAAAGTTCACACACACACAGCCAATGTTCACACACACACACACATACACAAACACTGCGAAATTTCACACACACACACAAACATTGCCAATGTTCACACACACGCACACACACACTGCCAAAGTTCACACACACACACACACACACACACACATACACAAACACTGCCAAATTTCACCAACACACACACAAACACTGCCAAAGTTCACACACACAAACAATCACTGCCAAAGTTCACACACACACACACACAAATACTGCCGAAGTTCACACACACACACACAAACACTGACAAAGTTCAAACACACACACAAACACTGACAAAGTTCACACACCCACACACACACAGACAAACACTGCCAAAGTTCACACACACAAACACACATTCACGCACACACACACTGCCAAAGTTCACACACACACACAAACACTGCCAAAGTTTACACACACACACACACATACAAACACAAACACTGCCAAGATCACACACACACACAAACACTGCCGAAGTTCACACAAACACTGCCAAAGTTCACGCACACACACATACAAACACTGCTGAAGTTCACACACACACAAACAAACACTGCCAAAGTTAAGACAAACACACAAACACTGCCAAAGCTCTCTCTCTCACACACACACACACACACACACACTGCCAAAGTTCACACACACACACACACACTGTCAAAGTTCACACACACACACACATTGCCGAAGTTCACACACACACACGCACTGCCAAAGTTCACACACACACAAACACTGCCAAAGTTCATACAGACACAAACACACAAACACTGCCAAAGTTCATACACACACACAAACCAACACACTCTGCAAAAATTCACACACGCACACAAACACTGCCAAAGTTAACATACACAGACACACAAACACTGCCAAAGTTCATACACACACACACACACACACACACACACGCATTGCCAAAGTTCACACACACACACACACACTGCCAAAGTTCACACACACACATACACAAACACTGCCAAATTTCACACACACACACACACACACACACACACACAGAAACACTGACAAAGTTCACACACTCACACACACAGACAAACACTGCCAAAGTTCACACACACAAACACACATTCACCCACACACACACACTGCCAAAGTTCACACACACACACAAACACTGCCAAAGTTTACACACACACACTCATACAAACACAAACACTGCCAAGATCACACACACACACACACAAACACTGCCAAAGTTCACACACACACACACACAAACACTGCCAAAGTTCACTCAAACACACACACAAACACTGACAAAGTTCAGACACACACACACAAACACTGCCAAAGTTCACACGCACACACAGACAATGCCAAAGTTCACACACACACATACACACACACACACACATACACAAACACTGCCAAATTTCACACACACACACACACAAACACTGACAAAGTTCACACACACACACACACACAAACACTGACAAAGTTCACACACACACACACAAACACTGCCAAAGTTCACACGCACACACAGACAATGCCAAAGTTCACACACACACATAAACACACACACATACACAAACACTGCCAAAGTTCACCAACATACACACAAACACTGCCAAAGTTCACACACACAAACAAACACTGCCAAAGTTCAGACAAACACACAAACACTGCCAAAGTTCTCTCTCACACACACACACACACACTGTCAAAGTTCACACACACACAAACCCATTGCCGAAGTTCACACACACACATAAACACACACACATACACAAACACTGCCAAATTTCACCAACACACACACAAACACTGCCAAAGTTCACGCACACAAACAATCACTGCCAAAGTTCACACACACACACACACACAAATACTGCCGAAGTTCACACAAACACTGCCAAAGTTCACGCACACACACATACAAACACTGCTGAAGTTCACACACACACAAACAAACACTGCCAAAGTTCAGACAAACACACAAACACTGCCAAAGTTCTCTCTCTCTCACACACACACACACTGCCAAAGTTCACACACACACACACACATTGCCGAAGTTCACACACACACACACACACACACACGCACTGCCAAAGTTCACACACACACACACAAACACTGCCAAAGTTCACACACACACAAACACTGCCAAAGTTCACACACACACACAAACACTGCCAAAGTTCACACACACATTCACACTGCCAAAGTTCACACACACACATACACAAACACTGCCAAATTTCACACACACACACACACACACACACACAAACACTGACAAAGTTCACACACCCACACACACAGACAAACACTGCCAAAGTTCACACACACAAACACACTTTCACCCACACACACACACTGCCAAAGTTCACACACACACACAAACACTGCCAAAGTTTACACACACACACTCATACAAACACAAACACTGCCAAGATCACACACACACACACACAAACACTGCCAAAGTTCACACACACACATACACAAACACTGCCAAAGTTCACTCAAACACACACACAAACACTGACAAAGTTCAGACACACACACACACAAACACTGCCAAAGTTCACACGCACACACAGACAATGCCAAAATTCACCCACACACATACACACACACACACATACACAAACACTGCCAAATTTCACACACACACACACACACACAAACACTGACAAAGTTCACACACACACACACAAACACTGACAAAGTTCACACACACACACACACAAACACTGCCAAAGTTCACACGCACACACAGACAATGCCAAAGTTCACACACACACATAAACACACACACATACACAAACACTGCCAAATTTCACCAACACACACACAAACACTGCCAAAGTTCACACACACAAACAAACACTCCCAAAGTTCAGACAAACACACAAACACTGCCAAAGTTCTCTCTCACACACACACACACACACTGTCAAAGTTCATACAGACACAAAAACACAAACACTGCCAAAGTTCATACACACATACACACACGAACACACTCTGCAAAAATTCACACACACACACAAACACTGCCAAAGTTCACATACACAGACACACAAACACTGCCAAAGTTCATACACACACGCACACACACACACACACAAACACTGCCAAAGTTAATACACACACACACACACACACAAACACTGCCAAAGTTCACACAAACACAAACACTGCCAAAGTTCACACACACACAAACACTGCCAAAGTTCACACACACACGCACACAAACACTGCCAAAGCTCACACACAGACACTGCCAAAGTTCACACACACACAGCCAATGTTCACACACACACATACACAAACACTGCCAAATTTCACACACACACACACAAACATTGCCAATGTTCACACACACGCACACACACACTGCCAAAGTTCACACACACGCACACACACACACACACATACACAAACACTGCCAAATTTCACCAACACACACACAAACACTGCCAAAGTTCACACACACAAACAATCACTGCCAAAGTTCACACACACACACACAAATACTGCCGAAGTTCACACAAACACTGCCAAAGTTCACGCACGCACACATACAAACACTGCTGATGTTCACACACACACAAACAAACACTGCCAAATTTCAGACAA
>NC_054471.1:99270413-99275413 GCF_017639515.1 Carcharodon carcharias
CACAAACAAGCACTGCCAAAGTTCAGACAAACACACAAACACTGCCAAAGATCTCTCTCACACACACACACACAGACTGCCAAAGTTCACACACACACACACACATTGCCGAAGTTCACACACACACACGCACACACGCACTGCCAAAGTTCACACACACACACAAACACTGCCAAAGTTCATACAGACACAAACACACACCAACACACTCTGCACAAATTCACACACACACACAAACACTGCCAAAGTTCACATACACAGACACACAAACACTGCCAAAGTTCATACACACACGCACACACACACACACAAACACTGCCAAAGTTAACACACACACACAAACACACACACAAACACTGCCAAAGTTCACACAAACACAAACACTGCCAAAGTTCACACACACACACACAAACACTGCCAAAGTTCACACACACACGCACACAAACACTGCCAAAGTTCACACACACACACTGCCAAAGTTCACACACACACAGCCAATGTTCACACACACACACACACATACACAAGCACTGCCAAATTTCACACACACACGCACACAAACACTGCCAATGTTCACACACACGCACACACACACTGCCAAAATTCACACACACATAAACACACACACATACACAAACACTGCCAAATTTCACCAACACACACACAAACACTGCCAAAGTTCACACACACAAACAATCACTGCCAAAGTTCACACACACACACACACAAATACTGCCGAAGTTCACACAAACACTGCCAAAGTTCACGCACACACACATACAAACACTGCTGAAATTCACACACACACAAACAAACACTGCCAAAGTTCAGACAAACACACAAACACTGCCAAAGCTCTCTCTCTCACACACACACACACACACACTGCCAAAGTTCACACACACACACATTGCCGAAGTTCACACACACACACACGCACTGCCAAAGTTCACACATACACAAACACTGCCAAAGTTCATACAGACACAAACACACAAACACTGCCAAAGTTCATACACACACACACACCAACACACTCTGCAAAAATTCACACACACACACAAACACTGCCAAAGTTCACATACACAGACACACAAACACTGCCAAAGTTCATACACACACTCACACACACACACACACACACTCCCAAAGTTCACACACACACACACAAACACACACACAAACACTGCCAAAGTTCACACACACACAAACACTGCCAAAGTTCACGCACACACACAAACACTGCCAAATTTCACACACACACGCAGACGCACACAAACACTGCCAAAGTTCACACACACACACGCACAAACACTGCCAAAGTTCACACACACACTGCCAAAGTTAACACACACACACAGACAGACACACAAACACTGCCAAAGTTCACACACAAACACACACACACACTGACAAAGTTCACACACACACACAAACACTGCCAAAGTTTACACACACACACACATACAAACACAAACACTGCCAAGATCACAGACACACACACACACAAACACTGCCAAAGTTCACACACACATACACAAACACTGCCAAAGTTCACTCAAACACACACACAAACACTGACAAAGTTCAGACACACACACACACAAACACTGCCAAAGTTCACACGCACACACAGACAATGCCAAAGTTCACACACACATACACACACACACACACACACACATACACAAACACTGCCAAATTTCACACACACACACACACACACACACACACACACAAACACTGACAAAGTTCACACACACACACACAAACACTGCCAATGTTCACACACACACACACACAGACTGCCAAAGTTCACACACACACACACACATTGCCGAAGTTCACACACACACACACGCACTGCCAAAGTTCACACACACACAAAAACTGCCAAAGTTCACACACACACACAAACACTGCCAAAGTTCACACACACACACAAACACTGCCAAAGTTCACACACACATACACACAAACACTGCCAAAGTTGACACACACACACACACTACCAAAGTTCACACACACACACAGACAGAAACACAAACACTGCCAAAGTTCACACACAAACACACACACACACTGACAAAGTTCACACAGACACACACACACACACACACACACACACACACACACACACACAAACACTGGCAAAGTTCACACACAGACACACACTCACACACACTGACAAAGTTCAGACACACACACACAAACACTGCCAAAGTTCACACGCACACACAGACAATGCCAAAGTTCACACACACACATACACACACACACACACACATACACAAACACTGCCAAATTTCACACACACACACAAACACTGACAAAGTTCACACACACACACAAACACTGCCAATGTTCACACACACACACACACACACACACACTGCCAAAGTTCACACACACACATAAACACACACACATACACAAACACTGCCAAATTTCACCAACACACACACAAACCCTGCCAAAGTTCACACACACAAACAATCACTGCCAAAGTTCACACACACACACACAAATACTGCCGAAGTTCACACAAACACTGCCAAAGTTCACGCACACACACATACAAATACTGCTGAAGTTCACACACACACAAACAAACACTGCCAAAGTTCAGACAAACACACAAACACTGCCAAAGATCTCTCTCACACACACACACACAGACTGCCAAAGTTCACACACACACACACACATAGCCGAAGCTCACACACACACACACGCACACACGCACTGCCAAAGTTCACACACACACACAAACACTGCCAAAGTTCATACAGACACAAACACACACCAACACACTCTGCACAAATTCACACACACACAAACACTGCCAAAGTTCACATACACAGACACACAAACACTGCCAAAGTTCATACACACACGCACACACACACACACAAACACTGCCAAAGTTAACACACACACACACAAACAAACACACAAACACTGCCAAAGTTCACACAAACACAAACACTGCCAAAGTTCACACACACGCACACAAACACTGCCAAAGTTCACACACACACGCACACAAACACTGCCAAAGTTCACACACACACACTGCCAAAGTTCACACACACACAGCCAATGGTCACACACACACACACACATACACAAACACTGCCAAATTTCACACACACACACACACACAAACATTGCCAATGTTCACACACATGCACACACACACTGCCAAAGTTCACACACACATAAACACACACACATACACAAACACTGCCAAATTTCACCAACACACACACAAACACTGCCAAAGTTCACACACACAAACAATCACTGCCAAAGTTCACACACACACACACACAAATACTGCCGAAGTTCACACAAACACTGCCAAAGTTCACGCACACACACATACAAACACTGCTGAAGTTCACACACACACAAACAAACACTGCCAAAGTTCAGACAAACACACAAACACTGCCAAAGCTCTCTCTCTCACACACACACACACACACACTGCCAAAGTTCACACACACACACATTGCCGAAGTTCACACACACACACACGCACTGCCAAAGTTCACACATACACAAACACTGCCAAAGTTCATACAGACACAAACACACAAACACTGCCAAAGTTCATACACACACACACACCAACACACTCTGCAAAAATTCACACACACACACAAACACTGCCAAAGTTCACATACACAGACACACAAACACTGCCAAAGTTCATACACACACGCACACACACACACACAAACACTGCCAAAGTTCACACACACACACACAAACACACACACAAACACTGCCAAAGTTCACACACACACAAACACTGCCAAAGTTCACGCACACACACAAACACTGCCAAATTTCACACACACACGCAGACGCACACAAACACTGCCAAAGTTCACACACACACACGCACAAACACTGCCAAAGTTCACACACACACTGCCAAAGTTAACACACACACACAGACAGACACACAAACACTGCCAAAGTTCACACACAAACACACACACACACTGACAAAGTTCACACACACACACAAACACTGCCAAAGTTTACACACACACACACATACAAACACAAACACTGCCAAGATCACAGACACACACACACACAAACACTGCCAAAGTTCACACACACATACACAAACACTGCCAAAGTTCACTCAAACACACACACAAACACTGACAAAGTTCAGACACACACACACACAAACACTGCCAAAGTTCACACGCACACACAGACAATGCCAAAGTTCACACACACATACACACACACACACACACACACACATACACAAACACTGCCAAATTTCACACACACACACACACACACACACACACACAAACACTGACAAAGTTCACACACACACACACAAACACTGCCAATGTTCACACACACACACACACAGACTGCCAAAGTTCACACACACACACACACATTGCCGAAGTTCACACACACACACACGCACTGCCAAAGTTCACACACACACAAAAACTGCCAAAGTTCACACACACACACAAACACTGCCAAAGTTCACACACACACACACACAAACACTGCCAAAGTTGACACACACACACACACTACCAAAGTTCACACACACACACAGACAGAAACACAAACACTGCCAAAGTTCACACACAAACACACACACACACTGACAAAGTTCACACAGACACACACACACACACACACACACACACACACACACACACACACACACACAAACACTGGCAAAGTTCACACACAGACACACACTCACACACACTGACAAAGTTCAGACACACACACACAAACACTGCCAAAGTTCACACGCACACACAGACAATGCCAAAGTTCACACACACACATACACACACACACACACACATACACAAACACTGCCAAATTTCACACACACACACAAACACTGACAAAGTTCACACACACACACAAACACTGCCAATGTTCACACACACACACACACACACACACACACTGCCAAAGTTCACACACAC